>NC_091220.1:29111069-29123569 GCF_040958095.1 Procambarus clarkii | reverse complement strand
TACATACATACATACATACATACATACATACATACATACATACATACATACATACATACATACATACATACATACATACATACATACATACATACATACATGGGAGAATGGGGACCCCCATCGTGGTGCAGATACGTGGCGAGCTAAACTCTTGGAAGTGGCAACAAGGAATTTTCTGAGTAAGCATGTCAAGGAACCCACAAGAATGAGAGGCAATGATGAACCAGCTAGACTCGACTTAATATTCACCCTGAATGAGTCAGAAATAAGGGAAGTCAAAGTTGAAGCCCCCATAGGAATGAGTGACCACAGTGTACTGACCTTTGAGTACTTGGTGGAGGTAGGGATAACCTATCCAAGGATGGGAGTGGAGGGGAAAAGACTGAATTACCGAAGAGGAAAATATGACGAGATGAGGAACTTCCTCAGGGGAATACCATGGGAAACAGAACTTAGAGACAAGAATGTGCAGGTCATGATGAATATTGTCACCCAAAAGTGCCAGGAAGCTGCAGACAGGTTTATCCCCGTCCAAAAGGAGAAAAACGAAAAACAACAGAAAAACCCATGGTTCAACCAGGAATGTAAGGTAGCGAAACAACTGAGCAAAAGAACATGGAGAAACTACAGAAATAACAGAACACCAGAGAGCAGGGAGAGATACCAGAGGGCCAGAAATGAGTACATCAGAGTGAGGAGGGAAGCAGAGAGACAGTTTGAAAATGACATCGCGAGTAAAGCCAAGACCCAACCAAAGCTGCTCCACAGACATATCAGGAGGAAAACAGCAGTGAAGGAACAAGTGATGAAGCTGCGGAAAGGGGAGAACAGATACACAGAGAATGACAAGGAGGTGTGTGAAGAACTCAACAAGAGATTCCAGGAGGTCTTCACAATAGAACAAGGAGAAGCCCCTGCACTAAATGAGGAGGCGGCAAACCAAGCAACCTTGGAGGAATTTGACCTCACCAGTGATGAGGTCAAAAGGTGTCTGCTGGAGCTAGATGTGACAAAGGCTGTTGGGCCTGATAGAATCTCACCATGGATACTAAAGGAAGGTGCAGAAGCACTAAGTGTGCCACTCTCTATGGTGTATAACAGGTCACTGGAAACAGGAGACTTACCAGAAAGTTGGAAGACAGCTAACGTGGTCCCAATATACAAAAAGGGTGACAGGCAAGAGGCACTGAATTACAGGCCAGTTTCCTTAACTTGTATATCATGCAAGGTGCTGGAGAAGATCGTGAGGAAAAGGCTCGTAGAGCATCTGGAGGGAAATAACTTTGTAACGCACCACCAACATGGGTTCAGAGATGGTAGATCGTGCCTCACAGGTTTAATAGAATTTTATGACCAGGCAACGAAAATTAGGCAGGAAAGAGAAGGGTGGGCCGACTGCATTTTCCTGGATTGCCAAAAAGCCTTTGACACAGTACCCCATAAAAGGCTGTTAAAAAAGTTGGAGCAACAGGCTGGAGTAAAAGGGAAGGTGCTCCAGTGGATAAGGGAGTACTTAAGCAACAGGAAACAGCGAGTAACTGTGAGGGGGAAGACATCAGAGTGGCGAGATGTCACCAGCGGAGTCCCACAGGGCTCAGTACTTGGACCCATCCTGTTTCTAATATATGTGAACGATCTTCCAGAGGGTATAGACTCATTCCTCTCGATGTTTGCTGATGATGCAAAAATTATGAGAAGAATCAAGACGGATGAAGATAGACAGAGACTACAGGATGACCTGGATAAACTGGAGGAATGGTCTAGAAAATGGCTGCTGAAGTTCAACTCTGGAAAGTGTAAGGTGATGAAATTAGGCGAAGGGAGCAGGAGGCTGAACACAAGGTATCATCTGGGAGGGGAAATCCTGCAAGAATCAAATAGAGAGAAGGATCTGGGGGTTGATATCACACCGAACCTGTCCCCAGAGGCCCACATCAAAAGAATATCATCAGCGGCATATGCTAGACTGGCCAACATAAGAACTGCCTTCAGAAACTTGTGTAAGGAATCTTTCAGAACCCTGTATACCACTTATGTAAGACCAATCCTGGAGTATGCAGCTCCAGCCTGGAGTCCATACCTAGTTAAACACAAGACAAAGTTAGAGAAGATTCAGCGGTATGCCACCAGGCTCGTCCCGGAACTGAGAGGATTGAGCTACGAGGAAAGGCTAAAGGAGCTGAACCTCACATCCCTGGAAAACAGAAGAGTAAGGGGAGACATGATAACCACCTACAAAATTCTCAGGGGAATTGACAGGGTGGACAAAGACAAACTCTTCAGCACGGGTGGGACACGAACAAGGGGACACAGGTGGAAACTTAGTACCCAGACGAGCCACAGAGACGTTAGAAAGATTTTTTCAGTGTCAGAGTAGTTAATAAATGGAATGCACTAGGAAGTGATGTGGTGGAGGCTGACTCCATACACAGTTTCAAATGTAGATATGATAGAGCCCAGTAGGCTCAGGAATCTGTACACCAGTTGATTGACAGTTGAGAGGCGGGACCAAAGAGCCAAAGCTCAACCCCGCAAGCACAATTAGGTGAGTACAATTAGGTGAGTACATACATACATACATACATACATGCGTATACAAATACATGCGTATATACAT
Organism: Procambarus clarkii; assembly: GCF_040958095.1. Taxonomy (NCBI): domain Eukaryota; kingdom Metazoa; phylum Arthropoda; class Malacostraca; order Decapoda; family Cambaridae; genus Procambarus; species Procambarus clarkii. Next base: position 29,120,952 of record NC_091220.1, on the reverse strand, counting down.
GCGTATACAAATACATGCGTATATAAATACATACATACATACATACATTACATACATACATACATGCATGCATGCGTACATACATACATCCATCCATCTATCCATACATACATACATACATACATACATACATACATACATACATACATACATACATACATACATACATACATACATGCATGCATGCATACATACATACATACATACATACATACATACATACATACATACATACATACATACATACATACATACATACATGCATACATTCATACATGCATGCATGCGTACATACATACATCCATCCATCTATCCATTCATACATGCATACATACATACATACATACATACATACATACATACATACATACATACATACATACATACATACATACATACATACATACATACATACACGTCCAGTCAGCATATAGCTATTTCGGGACAAAATCCAATACAGTTTATATTGGTGAGACGCCACTGTGATGAGGAGTTTAAATATCACAGGAACTGTAGGTTAATGTGTGACATAGGTGAGGTTAGATGAGGCATCTACAAGCTTCAGTTGGAGGCTGATGGAGTGTTGTGGAGGCTGCTGGTACTATGTCCAGATGTTGGAGGGTGGATTTGACTCTCCCACCCTCCCTACTACTCCCCCCTTCCCCCCACATTGACCGCAGTACGTCTAAGGTTACTTTCCACTCTCGCTGTCGGAAAATCCGACACCATTTAATAATCATACAGATAATAGCTGTATTACCAACAAGTTACCCATAGAAAACGTAACTTGTAGTGGAATTACCATCTAAAGAAAACGGGATATCATCACCACATACTATTATAATTCACCAGCTATTATGGTGGGAATTATTCTTAAATACATTAGTCTTTGGACTTTACCATCATAAAAACATCTTATATAAATTAACTTAATTATCAATATTAAAGTAGAGTAAATGTGACCCTTCTATCACCTTTGGACATGTGGACAAAGTAGGCCAGGCGAGAGTGGGGAAGGAGGGCAGCCATTGTTGTGTCACCTCCGAGACGTGTGGAGCAAATTCGGCTCCTATCATTCTGGACAATGTCGGCCAGTAACGTCAATAGTATGGAGTGAAACAGCCATTGTTTATATTGAGACCAGAGGCTCACACGGGAGCAAATTCGGCTCCTGTTAAATTTACTTGGACGTAGTGTTATGGAAACCAAAGGTACCATCTCCAACACGATGTCTACAATTCAAGTTAAGTCTATCCGAAACCCGTTTATCATTCATTTATGGCCATTAATGTCAGGATATAGGGTGACCCGGTTAGATCGCGTGGAAGCCTCAAACTAAAGGTAATTAAGCCAGGTCTTAAATGTTCCATATAGTGTTTTCTCTGATATAACTTGTCATATATAGGATTCTGGCTTCACAGCTAGCGCCCTTTTGACAGGTCAAGACGAGGATGGAAGAGTTTGTGCACCAGTTACTGGGTGATATGGAAGCTACCTCAAAGAGGATAATTTGGTGTCTACACCCTAGTTATACCTGGTGGACTAACCTGCTGTACTATAAGATAAGGAACCTCATCAATGTATGTAGCTATTACTGTAGTTTGATTGGCTGCATATATATATAAACTAATAAACCCCCCCTAATGTGTAGAGGATCGATTTGTGAGATTATGAGATTATTGCAGAAATACAGTCCACTTATCATTATACAAATTGCTATCGAAGTATATAAATTAACGTAAATATAAATTCATATAAATTAAATAAATATAAATCTCACAGGTCGGTTCCCACATTATTTGGACCTTCGGAACCGGAATATTCGGTCCTTTGAACCCACATTTGGTCATCTTAGTACCGGATGAACCAGTTAACCAGTGGATTCATTAAATAAACTAGTGCAGTGTTATTTAAACAAAGCCAGCCAGTCAAAGACAGCGGCGAAGCCTCGTGGGAGCTCAGGAGCCTCCCTCAGCCCAGATCAGCTTCGTCAGCGGTTTCATGCACACCCACAGATTTGGTGGAGTGTTATTCTGTGAAATGACAGCGCTAATATAGAAACCAGCCAAATTAGTGACTATGTCGCGAGATTGTTCACGGATTTCGTGGTGTTACATTTCGCGAGAGATTATCCACGAATTTTGTGGACTTTATTTCGCGAGGTCACTAATAACATTTAATACTTCTAGATAATATTAGAAGTTTCATAGAGGCTAATTAAGAGGCTATTAACAATAATTGTGTATATTATTTCTCCAAAATAGAGAATTATTTAATATATATTGCACTAGTGATCACAGTATAATATTTACTAATTGCCAACCCACATCAGGGTAGGATATTACCATTGACTAGTTGAACTATTATCGTTCATCTTAGTCCCATTATTACCATAGTCAGTTGTACTATATTGAATAACCTAACACCATTAATGAATGGTCCAGACCCTATTTTGGGTGTAATTTTTATCAACTCGAGTTGAGTTGTATATATAATAATTTACTTATGATCATTACACCTTTGAGTGATTAATTAGTGTCTCTACCATCCTAGGGTGATATAGAAGAGCTAACCTAAAGGTACTTCCAATGACACTGGTTTATCACTCAAATCATTAGTGTGTATGATTGTATATATATAATGTGTATTAATTTTAAGTGCTAACCTCTAGTAGAGGTAGGATTATTGCCTAGTGAGTTCAGAATTTACCCTAGGCTACCATTAGTGTTTGTTCAGTATTATGAGCAGCCCAAGTACAAGTCCCACAAGGCTTCACCAACTAGCCAGTATGGATAATGCAGGGAGAATGAAAAGAACCCTTGCAGGTCTTAAAGGCCACTTAACAAGACAGATCAAGAAATGTGAAGATTTGTCACAACAATCAACAGTTGATTATGCTGACCTGGAAAGCTATTATCAAGCAGCTGCAGGTAAATTTGAGCAAATCAAATGCCAAATGGCTGTCCTTGTGGGGACAGACTACTACCATCAATTCATTGGTAGCCCTACTAAATATCAGGGTATAACCATGTTAAACTCTGCAGGAGGTAAATTACTCTCAGGCCCAGTATCAAGCCTGAGGAGACCTATGCCTGCAGATAAACAATACCAATAGAAATCTAAATTTGTCAGCTGATTATATTTCTCCAGTAGCATTATACTAAGGAGATTACAGCTGACTATAGTAACAGAGGTTGATGTTAGTATCATCTTTTAAAGCTGAAGATGAGTTCATGAGGCCTCAGTGGCAAATCAGTGAACAGTAGCCTAAAACAGCTACAAGTCACTGCGACCAATGTCACTGAACCCACTGCAGTCTCAGAACCATACTTTACTTTAATGATGAGCTATTCAATCTTCTGAATCAATTAACTAAATTAAACCCCAATAAATCTGATGACTGATTTGATACATTTATTATTTAATCAAGATGTATTCCATGGGCCTCAGTGTTTATATATCAGTGACTAGTTACCTGAACAAACTTCAAGTTATATCTAATGTCACTGATCTCACTGCAGTCCCTGAATCATACTTGACTGTAGTACTTGATCACATCCAGTCCTCTGGGTTAAATAATATGTAATAAGGCTTGAATATTAGCCTTTCAAGAGTTGACAGGGAAATGAAATCGCATTAGACTTCTAACCCCTGCAACTCTAGTACGGGACATCCGTCCTGTACGAACAGACACACAAATGTGTGATTACTAACTACTAACATCAAATTAATCTAATAATTCGAAGGAGGAGTATCGGTGTTCGTCTGTTCTAATTAGGACTTCGACCCGTGAGCAGCCCCCTGGGGAATTATGTCGGAAAATCCGACACCATTTAATAATCATACAGATAATAGCTGTATTACCAACAAGTTACCCATAGAAAACGTAACTTGTAGTGGAATTACCATCTAAAGAAAACGGGATATCATCACCACATACTATTATAATTCACCAGCTATTATGGTGGGAATTATTCTTAAATACATTAGTCTTTGGACTTTACCATCATAAAAACATCTTATATAAATTAACTTAATTATCAATATTAAAGTAGAGTAAATGTGACCCTTCTATCACCTTTGGACATGTGGACAAAGTAGGCCAGGCGAGAGTGGGGAAGGAGGGCAGCCATTGTTGTGTCACCTCCGAGACGTGTGGAGCAAATTCGGCTCCTATCATTCTGGACAATGTCGGCCAGTAACGTCAATAGTATGGAGTGAAACAGCCATTGTTTATATTGAGACCAGAGGCTCACACGGGAGCAAATTCGGCTCCTGTTAAATTTACTTGGACGTAGTGTTATGGAAACCAAAGGTACCATCTCCAACACGATGTCTACAATTCAAGTTAAGTCTATCCGAAACCCGTTTATCATTCATTTATGGCCATTAATGTCAGGATATAGGGTGACCCGGTTAGATCGCGTGGAAGCCTCAAACTAAAGGTAATTAAGCCAGGTCTTAAATGTTCCATATAGTGTTTTCTCTGATATAACTTGTCATATATAGGATTCTGGCTTCACAGCTAGCGCCCTTTTGACAGGTCAAGACGAGGATGGAAGAGTTTGTGCACCAGTTACTGGGTGATATGGAAGCTACCTCAAAGAGGATAATTTGGTGTCTACACCCTAGTTATACCTGGTGGACTAACCTGCTGTACTATAAGATAAGGAACCTCATCAATGTATGTAGCTATTACTGTAGTTTGATTGGCTGCATATATATATAAACTAATAAACCCCCCCTAATGTGTAGAGGATCGATTTGTGAGATTATGAGATTATTGCAGAAATACAGTCCACTTATCATTATACAAATTGCTATCGAAGTATATAAATTAACGTAAATATAAATTCATATAAATTAAATAAATATAAATCTCACAGGTCGGTTCCCACACTCGCTTACCAAGGGTATAACCCCCGCCCCCTCCCCCCCAACACACACACATGCATCAGATTCTTAACTTACAATATTTATGCAGGCGATGAGTCACAATAACGTGACTGAAGTATGTTGACCAGACCACACACTAGAAATTGAAGGGACGACGACGTTTCGGTCCGTCCTGGACCATTCTCAAGTCTCACTATCGACTTGAGAATGGTCCAGGACGGACCGAAACGTCGCCGTCCCTTCAATTTCTAGTGTGTGGTCTGGTCAACTTACAATATTTATGATTTACCAATTTATGTTACTACACTGACTCTCAATTTCACAATATTGTATAAACTTTGATGAATCGCTCGTCTATGGGTCATCCAATAATGTTAGCAGACTTCTAGATGTTACCACTGCTAGGTTTAGGCTCAGCTACAAGTACCTCTGGGAGTTTGTAACATCTGATGATGTAGATTTGACTAAATGTAAACTCTGTCAGCAGAACTATTCGCATACTTTGCGTCATTATATAATGGAATGTGAAAAATCGCGGAATTTAAAGATAACAACATCAATAGTGTCCATGAAATGTGTAAGTACTTCATTCATAATGATGTGCTGCCCGAAATCTTAGCGGAGTATCCAAAATTTGCTTACTGTAGGTAATGCATACACATGACTGTAAAGCTGCCGCCCAGTTGGGTGGGTGTGGAGCACATGACTGTAAAGCAGCCGCCCAGTTGGGTGGGTGTGGAGCACATGACTGTAAAGCTGCCGCCCAGTTGGGTGGGTGTGGAGCACATGACTGTAAAGCTGCTGCCCAGTTGGGTGGGTGTGCAGCAAGACTAGTAACTGTGTGACTCACCATAAATGTAAAGTGCCTTGTATAGTGACTGTTGTGAGTCTCTTGTTGAATCACTTGTGACACAAAAGATTACTGATGTGTGTATTTGTGGTGGTGATTAAATATGTATGTGTATGTATATATGTATACGTATGAATATGTACATGTATGCATAAGTATGTGTACATTAATAATTTTGTAACTAGCGTCAAAAGATTGTTATTTGCTTAGCTAAACGAACTAGAGGGTTCAGTTCCTGAACCGATTATGTGCCTCTGTAATCCTTTACACCACCGCCCACGGGATGTGTATTATGGGGTGCATAATAAAGAAAGAAAATGAATGGACCGAACCCCACAATTCATTTAGCTAAGCAAGTTACAATCTTGATGAGCTAGTTACAAAATTCACTATAAGTCGTCACATCATAAATGGGTTCGAGATGGACCACAAGTAGTGCATTACATAATTTATCAGTATTGAGCAGCCTGTGATCCCCGCCTGGCTGGATACTGATACCTAGGTAATTTTCATGTGTCCGGACACCGGCAATAAGGTGGTATTATTTATTTAACTTAAGATATATATATTTTTAAATGTTGTCACATTAACGGCTACATCTTCCTTTCTTCTGACATATAGATTTTTAAGATTAATTAAAATATATGGAAACTAATTATACAATTTATTGGCTGGTGTGCAGGGCTTCAAACTCTCAGAGCTAGCCATCAAGTAACTATCAAAACGCATATATCTTCGTTTTCACTTCAGTTATATTTATGACAAAGGATTTTAAATGTAGCCTATATTTCTACCTTTCAGATGACATAAATACTTTTGTTAATTACAATATCTAGATCAAACTAACATTGATTTTCAAAAGGTTGTATATTTTCCATCAATGGAGAGCATCAGCCAAGAAGCCTTCTTTAAAATATGAATATCTTTCCTCACCCAATAAGATCTAATCTCTGAATAAAACGCAAAAAACGACTTGATTGTAACCTATCCACCGCTGCCCATTGGATGGGGGAGAGGGGGTTATGTGTAGGATAAACATATCAATTGTGACACTAGCCCTCCATATATGTCAGTTGCTTAAATTATAAACTGTACTTGTGGTCGGACTCGAGCCCATTGTTGATGTGACAATGTGCATTGACTTTTGTAACTAGCTTATCAAGATTATAACTTCCTTGGCTATATGAATTGTGGGGCTCAGTCCCTGAGCCCATTATGTGCCTCTGTAACACTCCACTATCGCTCATAGGATGGGTATGGGGTGCATAATAAATGAACTAAAATAAGCTCTGCCTTTTTGATAACATATACAATTATAAGCTTTATTTGTGAAGCTCAATTAATTAAACAATATATCAAAGAGCCTGTAGGGTTCGGTGAGATGAGCGAAGAGACATGGGAGATTTTACATAAGTACAGCACATGGTAGTTTAAGTAGCGAACGCATGTCAACGAATAACGAGTATATATACAATACAATACAATACAATACAATTTTATTTAGGTAAGGTACATACATACAATAAATTTTTACAAGGATTGGTTGATATAACAAAAACAATATAACAAAGATATATTGGTTGATATAACAAAACAATTGTCCTATGAAGTCGATTTAACTTCCAAACATATATTTTTTTAATAAATGTTAAATGTTTTCTGGCTAGTTATGTTAGATTTTATTAAAAATACGTATTCTACTTGTTAACATTATAATTTAAATTTGTGATAATTTGTGCAGAGAAGTGCGACAACTGGATATGCCAACAAACACTTTCCAAACAACGATATATCTTGGATAAGTCGCTCCACAACATTGACGCTTGGACCGTCGACTTCCTTTGATGCTACTTATTTACTTATTTCATAATGAAATTATATTAGTTTGGAGTAAATATATGTTTTCTCATGTTCTGCATTCAGCACCCACATTATAGTAAATATACCATATTACTTCATTACTTAAATAATGCTAGGAGGGTTTGAGTTGCTTTGGGTCTTTAGTGGACAGAATCTCCAATAGATGGGGCGAGAGTCGCTCCCTCTCTCTCGCCCGAGCAAGAGTCGAAACTTAATTTAAAATTGATATATCTTTGTTCTCGAACATGATATATTTCATTTGGTGAAATCATAATAATGTTCATATCTCGATCTTTCTGGAGGCATATAAGATTTTAGGCTTTATTAGCGTATCTTTGTTAATTATACAATATATCGGCAAGTGCGTAGGCGTCTGCACTCCATGCCCGACAAGCTACTGAGCGCTACTATAAAAACATATGTATCTTCACTTGAGCTATAAATATGTCTATTGTAATGTATTTAAAATGAAGCTCTTATTTCTATCTTGCTTAAGACATAAAACATTTGTGTTTATTAACGAATTTACGTGAAATAAACATTGATCTGAGAGAGTTGCTCTGTCGTTCAGTCTGTACGGGGTGGGAGCTCCGTAATTTTTAAAATACATGTATCTTCATTAGAACTTTAAATATGTCCATGGTAAAGTGTTTAAAGTGAAGCTTATATGTCTGCCTTTCTTGAGACATATAAAACATATATGTTTATTAACGAATTCACGTGAAATAAACATTGTTCTGAGAGAGAGTTGCTCGGTCGATCAATCTGTCCGGGGTTAAAGCTCGGCTATTATAAAAGTACACGTATCTTCGCTTTAAATTTAAATATGCCCATGGTAAGGTATTTAGAATGAAGCTTATATTTCTATCTTTCTTGTGACATATAAAACTCTTACGTTTATTAAGGAATCTGTGTGAAATAGGCATGGTTCTGAGATGAATGCTGCGGTTTTCGAGCTCGACGCGCGGCAATGGACGCAATACACATCCAGTGGGTGTTATTGGACCCTATACCCATTTTATTTGTGGTTGGAGCCCCATACCCATTCTATGGGTGGTTAGAGCCCCATACCCATTCTATGGGTGGTTGGAGCCCCATACCCATCCTGTGGGTTGTAGTGGACGCCATACTCATCCTGTGGGTGGTATTGGACCCCATACCCTTCCTGTGGGTGGATGTGATCCCCATACTCATCCTGTGGGTGGATGTGACCCTCATACCCATCCTGTGGGTGGTATTGGACCCCTTTCCCACCTAACAGGCGGTAGGTGACAATATACCCATCCTAGCTATAGTTGGTATAGTAGACACAATAACGTCCTGTTTGCAGTAGTTTACCCCATAGACATTCCAACGTAACATCGTTTTCTGTTAGCGTTCCTACAAAACATCCTTTAAAGATTTGTAAAGCACAAACTATGGTATATAATATTGATTGGTGAAGGACTGTTATTCTATGTAATAATTTTTAGTGCTTATTATAATTTACTAAGAACAACTAATATTTCTCAAAACAAAATTACGAGCCTTCAATAGGAAGTAGCTGATCTGTAATATTCTAAGAGCATGGACAATAGTAGGTAAATTTCACAACCCATGTGGGACCTGAAAACTACAATTTTCCTTATAATTGAGCCAATCACGAATATTCTGCTATCTATGTTGACGGACGGGTACTGTGACACGTAAATTGGTACGTGAGGAAGAGTTTGGGCCTTGGTAAAAAAAGTAACTGGGAATATATCACATATTTACTAATTCATATTCAACATATTGACTTTAAGCATTAAGTCATATATGTGCTGTCTTGTGTGAGAACGGGTTGGTGTATGTGTGTGTGTGTGTGTGTGTGTGTGTGTGTGTGTGTGTCTGTGTGTGTGTGTGTGTGTGTGTGTGTGTGTGTGTGTGTGTGTGTGTGTGTGTGTGTGTGTGTGTGTGTGTGTGTGTGTGTGTGTGTGTGTGTGTGTGTGTGTGTGTGTGTGTGTGTCTGTGTGTGTGTGTGTCTGTGTGTCTGTGTGTGTGTGTGTGTGTGTGTACTCACCTAATCACCTAATAATGTGTGTGTGTGTGTGTGTGGATTCTTCTTTCCTTCTTCTTCTTCTTCTTATTCCTTCTTCTCCTTCTTTACCACCTTCCTTCTCTTTTACTATATTGACTACCCTTCGTCCCCTTCCCTACCCTTCATCATCTTCTCTGCCCTTCCCTACCCTTCACTACCCTGTGTGTGTGTGTGTGTGTGTGTGTGTGTGTGTGTGTGTGTGTGTGTGTGTGTGTGTT